>NW_020528462.1:0-45706 GCF_003368295.1 Carassius auratus
CTACTGGTCCTAATGGCAAACAAGTCAAATACTTTTTGAAGCATGTGTGTGCATAATGTACGTATGTATCTAACAGAAATTCACTTACAGGGCCAGGCCAGTTTACAAAGCAGGGCAATTAGCACTAGAGCGAAATTCCATAAAAGCGCCGATGAGAGGGAAGAAATTCTGCGGGTAATTTACTAACAATGCGCACATTAACAGCGCAGACAGATCATTTACACAATCAACCAGCAAAATCTACCAAGAGCAGCGCAAATTACTATCTTGCTTTATTTGGTGCAAATACTAGTAATTTGACGAGTGTGAGTGTTAGTTAATCGCATTGCGTGATTCATTTTAATAGTCTTCTCCCATAAATTTCAGCTCTAATTCTTCATTGCATGTCTTGACAGTACTATTTTAACGCCAAAAAGTGGTTTGTGCTGGCACAAGCTATTGGTAAATCTGGCCCATAATATAATTATTATCAGAAGTTAAATTTAGGTTAAAATTATTCCTCTTAACATTCATACATTTACATTTACATGTGGCTTCTTTCAATAAAATCAAATAATTAATTGACAAGTGAATCGATTAGTGAATTATTGTTAGTTCTCACAAATGCAGGCTTCCGATGAAGGCACACAAGACTCTTTTGAGTCATAGAATGAATGCCTCTGGACTGCACGTCCAATATAAAGTGTGCAATTTTGTGCCTGAGCCAAGACCCCCCTCCATAACCACACGAGTTGGCGTGTTAGCCGCACGTCTTGAAATAAACCACCCAGCATGAAATGCACTCTGTATTGTACAGGGCCGTTTAACGCAGTTGAATGTGTGATTCCATGTTTTGGAGAGTGCGAGAAAAGCACAGACAACAAGGCTAAAATAGAAGCTCATCAGAAATCACATTTGTTTTGTTTCATCTCGAGCTGCCAGAGAGTTGGCATGAAAAGATTGATTGCGGAAGTATCCTCCGCCAGCCATGGAAAGTTCTGGAATGAAGGGGGTGGAGGGTGATCTCCACCTGTCTGAGTGGAGATAAAATGCGGATTGAGGCTAGCATGCTGCTTTCTTTAACATATTTTCGCTCCCTCTGTAGGCGCTCAGAGGGCACTTTGATCAGCGCGTTATCTGCACGGCTGAGACCTAATCCTGTGTTTGCTTCACGTTTAAGCCGGATCACCGTGCCCGAATCAAAGGGAATGGCCACAGATCAGAGGAAGAGGAAGACGTACGCATGCGAGGATGCACAGACTCACTCAGGCAAGAAAGATTACCCACTCTTGCATGCGTTTACCTTGGTACAAACCCTTTGCTTGTTCTACATACACAAACACTTCCCCATACACTGACTAATGAATCCTCATTTGCATAGGTTGTGCCTTCTATGTCTTTCCTCGGGCGTACATGTAGAAAGTGCCAGCTTCACGGCAGAACTTGCTCTTGGCAGTTGGTATCTGATGGGTCTGTTCTCACTTATCTGTAAAGCCAACTGCAGCGCGGAGCCAGCCTCCACGCTTCGTAGTGCAAAACATGCTGTTTCTCTCTGCTACCAGGAGGATTGTCTTTTAGCTCCATGCTTGGCTCAGTCCTCCTGGAGAGATTTAGCTATGACTAGTTGGTATTTTGATCAACATTGCATGTTCTAGTTCGATTAGCCAATTAGCTACTGTTAGCAAAGGGTCTGGATAGCTGATTGGCTGATTAGTGAGGGCTAGTTTATCAAGAGTTTTTGTAATTTTGGTTTTAGCTTGATATTGGTGGTGCTTTTTAAAGGAGAAATTTGGAGATGTTTTGTTTTTGATCTTCTCTACTTTAGCGCTCTACTGTTAACAGCTATCAAAGCAATGGTTTTGTAAAAAATGTAACACTTTCAATAATACATTTAGAGATAATATATTTTAGATTTCAAGTTGAATGTGCAAAAGTGTTTTATAGATATTTGGGTTGCACTTTATTTTACGGTACGTGTACTAACATGTACTTATAGTTACTTACAGTGTATTTATCTAAGAAAGTTCTGGTAACACAGGGTAACTACATGGGGTAGGGTTAGGTTTAGGGGTAGGTTCAGGGTTAGTACCTAGTTATTACATAGTTATTGTAATTACTATAATAAGTACATAGTAAAATAAAGTGCTACCGATATTTGTGTGGCTTTGTTATGCTGTATCTTGAAGTGTTTTTCATCGCCTTATTCCTTGAGCTTTGCGTTTTTAAGTTCCTCTTTTAAAAAATCTCTCATTCTGACTTGTTTGAAACTAAAATACATTGGCCGTGGAGTTAACAAAAATAAAATTCAATTTAATTGAAGAGATATTCTATCTATGCAATTATGCATCCCTTTGCATTCCTAAATCAAGAAGAAATGTTAGCATTTTTTACATTTTGTACATTTGTAATTTTTTTTTAATTTCTCAACAGGCTACTCTGGCTGCTGATTTCCATTGTGATGTTATGGCTGAGTCTCATGAGAAAGGCAAAGCAGACTTTTATTCCTTATTTTCTTGCTGGCAGTATGATGTGCAAAACACACACACACACACACACACACACTCCCTCCAATTTTTCTGTAAGCTGCTGGCAAGATGAAGACAAACTCACTTGAGCTCTATCAGCCGAAATGGAAGAGCCAATGGAAGTTTAGGTGATCATTTTAAATATTTGGACTGGGATGTCATTAAAGAATGCCTCCCTTATTTTGCAGATTATTCCACCAGCTTTCCAGTGACCTCCCCATGGTGCAATCCACACGGAGAGATAGAGCGAGTGAGTACGCCGCTGCCTCATTCACAGCCTAGGGAGATAATGAAATAACTTATGTAGATGTGCCTTTTTCCCGAAGACAGCCAAGTAATGGACCTGGGTCCCGATTCCACCAGTGAGAGGGATTCTGGGTAGCAGCATTTCATTAAGGCTGGGTCTGATCGACTCTGCATAAGAGCAGGGCAGCCTAAATGGAAGCTGTTATTTCCATGGAAAATAAAGGGGACAAGATAAAAGAAAGGAAGAAAAAAGCTGTAAAAGCATTAGCCATGAAGAGATAGGATTTGTGGTATTTCTGAAGATAATTCCCAGGTTTGCGTGGTGCATTTTCGCTAAAAGTTCAAGGGGAGATGCCCAGGGAAGGTGACTTTATAACAATGGCTTCTCAGGGGAACATGTCTAGTTCCATTCATTGATATGCTCTCTGCTTTTATGGCTCAGTCAGTGTGGTAAATGTTTATAGAGCATGAAATGCGCAGTCGCATGATTAGAAAGGACATGTTAGGCTTTGACGCAGAAGCTCTTCAGTGAAGGCAATGCAGGGACTGTCACATAAAATGCTGGATGTGGTTATGCAAAAAGCAACAATGAGCAAAGGGTAATTGTAGTGTTCATTGTGCGCCATGCTGCTGTAGAACCTCAGTTGACTTATGTTGCTTAGAAGAAATCCAATGCGAGACTTAGGTCATTGTGAAAAAGCGTATTCTTTGCAGCAGCTAAAGATTCCATTACATAATTTGCTAATTGGTGTGTTTTTTTCCCCTCATGCCAGGCCAGTAGTTGGCAATGTCAACTTTATAAAAAACATTACATGCCTTCGCATATACCCTCTCCTCTAGACTAAACATGTAATATGTATGCACATATGGACTCCAAACATTAAGACAGTCAGTGTGAACTGAATATGAAAGCCGTGCATGTACAGTATAGAGGCTTCAAAGAAAATAGAATTGGACTAAAAGCCACAAAGCTCTTTTGATTTCATGCGGTCTTATTAGTGCTACCAAGGATAGGATACATTTGAAAGACTTGTGGCTCTTTAATAAGAGAGAGATGAGCAAGAGCGACCTACGAGGAGACTGTAAGGGTATGAATGGGGTCATAAACCGAAAAAGTGTCACAGAAAGAGATGGAGGGCAGCATTGAGAGAGTGAGAGAAAGAGCGCGAGAAAGCCAGAGCAGAGGAGCATAGAAACTGACTCAAATGATGTGGGATCAGTCTCAGTAAATAAGCACCTCTCTGAGCACAGATTTCAATAAGAGAGAGCCTGGGCAGGGCAACACTTTAAACCCATCCATTATTCATGAGTCCAAAAGAGAGACGTGATCCAGCACAGAGAATGAAGAAGAAATCATTTCACCATGTATAAAGGCAGAATCCAATCTAGCGTCCATTAGTCCACACCTAGTCCTCTGCAAAGAGCGGGACAGCCTTGCGCTCTGAAAACAATTATGGAAATGAAAAGAGGCAAATGGATGGTCCACATCACTGAAATGACCACGGAATGAAACTACACGCATAGACAAGGCTCATCGGAGAGATAATCCCAACCGTATAGGGGCCATTGCAATGACCAAGCAGATGTCCTAAGTGCTATTTTCCAACTAACGGAATGGCTAAAGTGCTATTTAATAATTGCCTGCGCGGCAAACGCTAAAAAAGCACTAGCAATTATTGTTTACTTCTTTCTTTTCACTGCAGGAAATTGAGGCTGCACAATCAATATAAATACACCTGTTAAGCAAGCTGGGCACTTTGTGCGACTATTATTTTAACCAATCATTCTTTAATGGGGCCTTTTGTTTCACGCTAAACACTGCTAAGATTAGCTTCTGTATTGGTGCTTTTTACCAATTAGCCACTCCCTCATGATGGTGGGGCGTAAGGATGAAAAAGTGAGCTTTCATGCCAGGGGAAGGGAGGTAGGCTTCTATTTAATGCGAGGTAAATGACACATTCGGAAATGAAGCAAAATGAGAGGCAGTAAACAAGTGACGATGCAGTTGCTAACTGCCAAATAGTTAGCGCTAATAGTAGCATCCATGGATTTTGCTGGCTGCACAAAAATGAAGGCTGTTCTTGTTGGCTTAGGTTAGTATCCAGTCAGATGTTAAAAACAATGCAGATATACAGTGTTACCAATTGTGTGTTTGTTAAAATGTGTTATCCTTTTTCAGTCTAGTACGGAGACAGCTACAGTTGAGCTACACTTACTATCATTCAAAAGATCTGTTTCCTATGCTCTCCAACTTAGGCTGCATTTGTTGGATCAAAATTATTTCTGTGATGGCAAAGCTTAATTTTCAACAGCCTTTAGTCCATTGTTCAGTGTCACATAATCATACTGAAACCAATCTAATAAGCTTATTTGCTGCTCAAGAAATACTTATTATATATATATATATATATATATATATATATATATATATTATATATATATATATATATATATATATATATATGTGTGTGTGTGTGTGTATGTGTGTGTGTGTGTAAAGGTAGATTTATTAAAATGACTATCAAAGTATTACTGTCATATGTAGCATAGAATTATTATGTATTTAAATATTCCAGTATATTGTTGCACTATATGTTTTTTGACCCTAAAACAAAGGTCCAATGTCAATGTATTTTCTCATTTTTTAAAACTTCACAACCAGATACCAGCACTCTGTAATGTGATTCTAAAAGCATCAACATGTACAACAAGATGGCAGACATCCTATTTGTTTGGATAATCCCAGCCTTCATTTGTTAAGGCCGGACCGTGAGCTCGGAACTGCTTCCAAAATACTAATCGCTATAATTAGACGGCTTGTTTCCAAAGTTCTGTGACACGGGAACAGGTACAGATGCGGTGCATTACTCTTGTATAGCCAGCACCTTAATGACCAGACTCTCCATCTGCATTGTAAATGAATTAACAGTGTGAAAAAACACCAAACAATCCTGACAGGTCGATAATGGAGCTCGCTTTCAGAAGCCAGTGCTTTACTCACCTCCGTGTTTCAGAAAGATGTGCTTTTTCCTGGTTTATTTACAATTCAATAACACACGGCGGGTATTTGGGGTGCTATTCCTCTTGGTTGTTTGGCTTTTTGTCCTCTCATAAAAATCAAGAGAGTGAAAGTTATGAATAAACCAACACTGGTAAATGAGACTTATAAAGAAATAAAAACCCCAGCATGCACTACTGCGCTCAAAGCTGGAGACCGCTGTTCTGTTAGATCATTGTGGCTGTGAAGGGATATTTACAGTCTGCCAGACTCCTGCTAGAGTAACGGCGAATGTGGAAAGACCTGAAAGGCCGCTGCAGACACCGAATACCTCATATCTATCGCTGTTTTTTTTTAATATGGGATGCTGTATGTCTCCCGCTTTGATTAGATATTGCACTGGCGGATTTGAGGATGGCATTTTGGTGACTTATGTTTTGGATTATGCTTCGACATTCAGACTTTTTTCCTCACCTGACAACGTTGTGAACTGGTTGCGCAGCAACAGCGAAACATTTAGTCGCCTCGGTTTGATGAAACTGCAATTATTGGATGTTTTGGAGCTGAGTTAGGTAAATATTGTCTTTTTCAACTCGTTTTTTTTCTTTCTCCACACTTCAAAGTGAAACTTTTTTTTAGCGGTGTGATTTTTTTACTATCCGTTAATAACCCCCTACCTAAATGTCAGAGTTTGGGGGTTTTACGTGATTATGAGTGTTGGCTGTGTTTGTGTCTGTGCATGATTAGATTAATACTCATTAGAGACTATCTGTATCAGCCTCATTCCCGTCCCCCTAGGTGCTAAGCAACAGCAACCATGGCAATTAAAAACAGGAAGCTGTCATCCTCGATCACGGTGGCATTGTGCTGGCCCCTGGAGACGTTCACTGATATCATTTTTAGTCTTCTATCTTTACTCATACCCCATCTTCTCGGTTTCTCCATTTCTTCTGTGCCAAACTGTGCTCTCACTCTCACTCACATGCTAAATGCTTTATTGAGAACTTGAAGGAGGTTTATCTTTCAACAAACACTGCATTATAACTTATTGGACTTATCATTATTATCCACCAGATTTAATGCTCCAATTTTCTATCATCCACTGTAGACTCGGTGTACATGTTTTCCTGCTTAAAAAAAAAGTGTAAACCAGTCTGGGTTGCTGGTCTCCCAAGCTGCTCAGACTGATCTGATTTGATGGTTTTATAAAGGTTTTAGGCTGGTAGACCATCTCAGACCAGCAAATTGGATTAGGCCTTTTTTTTTTTTTGAAGGACACTTATTATGTCCCTTTTTACAAGTCTCTGGTGTCCATAGAATGTGTCTGTGAAGTTTCAGCTCAAAATACCCCACAGATCATTTATTATATAATTTTGAGTGAAAACAGAAACACACCGTTTTCATGACTGTATTTTAAAATGTAAATGATCCACTGTTCCACGCCCCCTTTTCCAGAGTAGGGCTATGTCTTTATAGCTGTACCTGGGATACTCTGCTGAAAGAAGCATCTGTTTGGTTTTGATTATGTCTATCACGATGAAATCATGCGTATTAAAGCCACATCAGTTTACATTTCTGATAAACGGTTTTCTGAGCGCACGCATCTGAAGCACGTACACAGACAACAGCTGTCACTCGGCATGTGAGCACTAAACTAAGTTCTCTTTCATGTCTTATTGCGCATAAACTGTTAAATACACACAAGGTTATGTCAAAAACACATAGAAGTTACATTTACACAGTCAGTTAAACCAGTTATTTATTTCCAATTTTCATTCTCTCTCTCTCTCTCTCATACATACACACACACACAGTTTTGTTTCAATTACAGAAAACCAAAAAAACTGATCTGTTGGCTTGTTTCAAAGTCTAGTTATGGCCTATATTCACATTAAGGAGAGAATGTTCAATAAATCAATAATTAGACCCAGCTTCATCTGCACCGCACAACCTTCCATCACTATAATTGAGCCTTATCAAGATGCATTTTGAAACATTTTTATGCACTTTTGGTTGCCCATTAGCTATTGGGAGAAATAAGGATGAAAGGCAAGTAAAATAAAAAGGACCCTTTTCTACAAACTTAAGAGAGATCCTCTCACAAAGGAAACAAAAGTTTCTCTCTCTTCTGAGGAAACTTTAATTGCGTGTGTCGTGGGCCCTTACTCGCTTGGCTCGGAGGGAACACCACTCTGATCCGTCCTTAAAATAGCTCCTCAGATGTTTGTCACCCAATGGCAGGCACGTTGTTGTCTTGGATCTTCTCATCGGTTGAGTCTCTCTGCTTCTTAATTAACAGAGGTGTGAGCTGCTTTTTCTCTCTCCCAGAGTTCCTTGTGTTTATGCTCCCTTCCTTCTCTCTTTATCTAGCTCTACCTCATTTGAAACTGTGGAGAAGAAACACACACACACACACACACACACACACACACCCACAGAATAGTGACGCACACCCTCAGATCTCTGTGGTGAGGCGGAGGAGTGCGGAGGGGTGCAGTCTGCTCCTCCTGCCACGGCTTACTCAAAACAAACAAAGTGCGTCACGATTAGGCAGGGCTCCATGGTCACTGTCAAAGGTGTCATGTTGACTCTTTTCGTTCCTCTTTTTTTTTTTTAGCACTTTGCTCCCTGTCGCCCCATCCTTCCTCGCTGTTATGTGTCACTTCTCGGCACCTTCTGTCACATGGCTAGAGCTGAGGATGCCACCTGGGCTGGACGTTCACATGGCTCCCATTAAGTTTCCATTAACGGGACCTGTCTGCCCACGTCCCCCCATCGACCAGCTACACCCGAAAATACATCCTGCAAGCTTTTAGTTTAACTGCTTATCGTATTAGTACCTAAATGCATAGATTGTGTGCGCATTGTGTCCATATGACTGTCAAAAATCTCAATAAGTAGCAGCAAATCGGCATATTAGAATGATTTCTGAAGGGTCATGTGACACTGAAGACTGTAGTTATTGCTGCCGAAAATTCAGATTGCAAAAAAATAAATAAATAAATAAATAAATTACATTGTAAAATAAATTACAATATAAAACATTTATTTTGAATTTGTTATAAAACTTCACATTTTTATTGTTTTTACAGTATTTTGAACACATAAATGAAGTTTTGTTGGATTTCTTAAAAAAAATAAATCATTAAAAAATGTGCACACATTCAATATTCATCTTGACAATGTTCTTACTATCTGTGCAAGTTTTTTTTTTCTTCTTTTATTAGTGTCTTGGAAGTAGTTATGTAAGCATGAGTGAATGAATGAATGAGTGGATGAAAGAATGATTGAGTGAATAATGAATTACACATATTTCATAACCATTTCATTCCGCAGCCCTCATATTCGTGTTCAAAATTAGTTCACTCCTGTTCCCCATCCTGTCAGGCAGTCTTTTATTACAAGAGGCTGTGTCTTTCATTCCTCTCTTAGCTGCTGGCTTTGTAGGGAAGCCTGCTTTCAAATTCATCTTTCCCTTCCTCTGCCAAACTCTAAAATATAGCGGTTTGTCCTCTGGGTGGTTCCTCTGGGCTCTATCACTCCCTCTGTTTGTGTGAATCACTCAATTTTCCCTCTGACTTGGATATTGTTTTTGTGGGACTAACTGGAAGAGAAGACTGAGTGCAAAAGGAGCCATTAGCTGTAGTATTTTTAGGTTTTGGCTTTTAGACGACACATTATTTTACCACATATGCTGAGGTATTCCACAATCCACCACTAGAGACTGCTGGAGCACCCCATTGAACAACAGGAGTCTTCTGCTAAAGACAGACTGTCCATGTATCTTTTGGTCATTTGATTTTCTACTTAAATAGAAATAAAGAGAAATGAAAAACAGTTAGATTTTCGTCTTTTCGTTGTGTTTAAGAAACGGAAAATGAAAACGTAGCTGGATTTTTCGTATTTTTGTTCATGGGTAAAAAATTTGATTATACTTTAATATTCTTTTTTCAATGTGTGGGCGGCACTGAAACGCCCCTTTCTACCCTTTTGTACTGCACCGATACGCGGCGAGCTCAGTTAATTTACAACAGGAGAGAAGCGACAGGCCAGCCGAGTTTATTAATCCTGTAGATTCTTTGCTAGCAGCGCTTAAAAAATAAAAAAGTACAAAATATTTTCATGGCTGCTGCATGTTATTGACAAAACACAGATTACGTTATTCAATGGCATTTGAATTTTACTGTATGTGATCTACAAAGGCGGGGCATAGCCTACTCATTTTATTCTATATGCCTAGCCTATTTAAGAAAAACCTCACAGGTAATATGTTTTCATTTGCTATTACAAGCAATAGCAACTGAAGCGATAACTTTTAGAGCGCAACGAGTAGGCTACTGCTTTTTTTTTTGTCAGTGGATCCCGATTCGCATGCCCCATCCCAATAACAGCGGAAAGAGCTTCAGCTCCATCAGTTTTGGTCAAGACACCCTCAGTGACAACAAAATGTTACAAAACTCTATTGTAAAATAAAGAAACCTAACAGGGTGTGCAATCTCCGTCTCCCTGAACTTCTTTCTGAAACAAGTCAGAAATGAACCAGGCTCATGCATCACAGACATCCTGTAGAACCATCTTTACAAAGCTCGACATGTCTACTTTTAAAAGAAACGATTGAAATAAAAATAAAATTAATCATTTTTATATAATTCAAATGAAACCAATGAGAGGTGCAGTGTTTCCAGTCTGAACTCATTATCTGTAATGTGGTCACATCCACACTAATTTAATTTAATTTAATATACATATTATAAATATATTTATGTGGGGTTGGGGTTTTATTTTATTTTATTGTTATTATGTAAAACAAAAACAATAATAATAATTCTGCTGTTGTATGTAATGAAAACATGTTACTTGGTTTTCTAATAGGCCTAGAATAAAATAATTAGGCTAGTATCATATTGTATTCAATGTAGTTGTATCACATAGGCTAAAGTAAAATTTCAGCACTGCCCACACATTCAATACAAATATTAAAGGAAAACGCCACAGTTTTTCCATATTTCACTATGTTCTTCCTTCAACTTAGACGAGTTGATATGTACTACCTATATATGACTCAGTGCGTACACTTAATCACTGTAGCGCGGTGCCTTTATGTTTTCCCTATTTAAAGACGGTTACATGAGCAGTTGCACAAGTAAAACGTGGTGATTTTCTAAGCGTATAAAAAATTATAACTATAACAAGAATGTAGGCTACGTCTAAGTTGAGGGAAGAACATAGTGAAATAGGGGAAAAACTGTGGCATTTTCCTTTAAGCATAATCACATTTTTTACCCATAAACAAAAATATGAAAAATCCAGCTAAATTTTAGTTTTTCTTTTCTAAAAAAAAAATAAATAAATAAAACTATTTCTCATTTCTCTATTTCAGTGGTTTTCAACCTGGAATTATATATATACATATATATATATATATATATATATGTGTGTGTGTGTGTATATATATTTATATATATATAATTAAATAAAAAAATAATAATATTAAACTGTAACTATGCGTCCACTATTCGAGCTCGCTGATTGGTTTAAGAATAAACCGCCGATTTATCTTAGATATTTTTGCTGCATATGCTACAGAACAACAGTAATTGTGCCAAGTGGTGCCAGCCCGAGTTATTTTCTGTTCATTGCCAGTTCATTCAATAAAGACAGTTAACAGTCTAACTTCTGAGTACTAAGTTATTAACCCAACAATAGCGGGTTCAGTTAATTTTTTTGCAGTGGGCCCACGCAAACATTTGTGTTTGGTTGTGTGGGCCGCGAGTTAAAAAAGGTTGGCAACCACTGCTCTATTTTTTTTAAGTAGAAAATCAAATGACCAAAAGATACACGGAGCACAGACATTATAGCTTAAGCTACTTGATTTGCTTTTTATTTAGCTTGTGTTACTTTTGTTTTGTTTAGCTTCATTTAGCTTTTTGTTTAGTTTAGTTTTGCTTTCCCTTTTGTTTAACTTCATTTTGCTTTCTCTTTTGTTTAGTTTTAGTTTTGTTTTGATTTGTGTGTGTGTGTGTGTGTGTGTGTGTATGTACTTTTTGTGTTGTTGTCAGCATGGGAAAACCTCACCATGCAAGAAAGCACTGAAGATACACATAAAAAAATACTAATAAAATAAACAGTTGCATTAATATGCTTTTCACAAATGCTGTGCTCCTTTTTTCTTTTACCAAAAACGTTACATGTGTCAGGTTTCCTTGAACTGGTGGCTTCATCTTTTTCTTTCTTTCTTTTTTTGTTTGTTTCATAAACAGCATCCAGTGCCGCCTTGCCCTGAGCCAGATATGCGCCTCCACAAATATGTGTACATCATCTCTGAACGCAGGGTAAATAAGGTCGAATCATCAGGTGAGAGTGAAACACAAAGTAACATGTTCTGACACCAAGCCCCCAGGTTTAAGCGTGAACATTTCTTCAAAGGTAAACATGCTTCGATGGTCTTTAACGGCATTTACAGCTAGCAGCACTAAGCTGAAGCAATGCCAACGTTTCTTTTGAGAGTGAATTAGTTGAAAGACACAAGATCAAGCATGTGAGGGGGATCTAGATCTGGTCTAAGGCTAAGGGTTAACTCTGATTCATGGTATTAAAAGGTGCAGTCTTTTCCCTATGTGCCTTCAATGCTTTAAATCCACATTTTAGGACTCTGGTTGAATGATCTGATGATTGAAAACAACTGGCAAGGAAATACATAACGTATTTACAGCTTTCGTTTGTTTTGCATTAATTATCATAAGACTAATGGGAAATGTTCTCTATTTTTAGCAGCTTTGATGCTAATCCACATACATCTTACGTGCAATCATATCTCCGTAGATAATAGGACACATTTCTGTAAATACAATCCCATAATGGTTCACCATAACATTTGAAGCCTGGTTTTTTTTTTTTTTTTTTTTTTAAATGCCACCCTTCTCTTTTTTTTATTTCTTACTTTAAACAGGAACTTCATCCCCCCCAAAAAAAAAAAAAAAAAAAAAAAAAAAATTTGCTGGTGGCCAAACAAAGAATCCTCTTGTGTTATTAATGAAGGACAATATTAAAGGCATGTGTTTTTTTAGTCTGTTTCACTCACTCCATTCTCTCTTTATCCCCCATCCTCCCTGTAACCTTCTCTTTTTCTACCCTCTATTTGAAAGACTGCCAAGCTCTGTTTGCCTTGATAATTAGGACCCAAAGCGTGCAATCGCAAGTCCATTATAAAAACAGCCAACGCCTGGGTGGTTTATTGATAAGGCATTACGTGTGTGGAGGCGTGGAAATGTACACAGAGCTGGTGGCACATCAGATAGATTCTCTTGCGCCTTTTTTTTTTTTTTTAAATGCCACCCTTCTCTTTTTTATTTCTTACTTTAAACAGGAACTTCATCCCCAAAAAAAAAAAAAAAAAAAAAAAATTTGCTGGTGGCCAAACAAAGAATCCTCTTGTGTTATTAATGAAGGACAATATTAAAGGCATGTGTTTTTTTAGTCTGTTTCACTCACTCCATTCTCTCTTTATCCCCCATCCTCCCTGTAACCTTCTCTTTTTCTACCCTCTATTTGAAAGACTGCCAAGCTCTGTTTGCCTTGATAATTAGGACCCAAAGCGTGCAATCGCAAGTCCATTATAAAAACAGCCAACGCCTGGGTGGTTTATTGATAAGGCATTACGTGTGTGGAGGCGTGGAAATGTACACAGAGCTGGTGGCACATCAGATAGATTCTCTTGCGCCTTAAAAAGAGGCCTTTATCCAGATTAAATGCCATTATGGTCCAACAATGTAATTCGCCAGCTTTTGATGTCAATGATGCAAAAACATATTAATGTAAAAGGGGATGGCAGAACACCTGTTCAGTAGAGAGTGAGCAGTAGCTAGTGAACTACAGTGAAGCTACAGTGAAACATTTCTTGTGCACCAACAATCTCCGTACTACTTCACATACTGTAAATGTGTTTTTAATATTTAATTAAATATTTAAATCTTAGCCTTTATTGTAGTAATTAGCATTCGTTTTTTTTCTGCCTGTACTGTAATAGTGAAAATGTATATTTGTTAAACTTAGACATATTTCTAATCAGATTAATTCCTACATATATATTTACTTTAAAAGACAGCATCAGTTACCTGAAACATTTTCTAAATGTTGTGTGCATAGTGTTCCAGTACAACTTTTGTCATCCATACTGTATATAGAATATGTACAGTGTTTACGTATCTCAGTGTTATGATATTTAATAATATTTTGTCTTTTTGTTTGATGTTTTATACAGCACACCTTTGCCAGTTTTACAGTTCTAGTTTTAAGATTTTAGTACAAAAATCCGTTGTAATTAACATTTCAGTGTTATAGTATTTAGTAATATTTTGAATAGGCTTTTTTATATTTTAAATTTTAATTTGAGTAATTCTAAGTTTTAGTGATTTTATTTGCATTTGTAATTTTTTTGTTCAGTTTTGGCTTTTATATTTCTATAAATGTTTTTATCTTTAAGTCATTTCCGTACAGTAAATTTTTGTTCTATGTCAGTGTAGCATTGAATTAGCCTTTAGTTTTTATGTTTCAGTTTTAATTTTCATTTTAGTTTTAGAGATTTTAGTACAGAATGTTAGAATTTTAGTACTATACATGTATATCAATCTTACAGTATTTATTAATATTTTAAATTAGCTTTTATTTTTGTTTTTTGTATTTTCAGTTTAAATTAGAATTGTTAAATTACATTTTTATTTCAGTTTTAAATCTAGTAACTGTAATTCTTTAACTCATTTCATTTCAATACGTTTAAGTTTTTTTTTTTTTTTACTAATATTTATTTTTATGTTTTATTTAAGCTTCATTAAGATTTTTGAATCCAGTTTTTTTCTTTCTTAGTTTTAGTTAACAATAACAACACAATATAACATTGTGACCAAATCTATGTTTTCTTTTTTCCCCCTGAATTTATTGGTGCATTGGAAAGCAGCTCTATAGTGGCATCTATGTTATCAGACTGCATGGGCTGCTGTGACTGGAGACGCTAGGAAATGGACCAACAAGTCAATGGAGAGAGAGATAGCAATAGAGTGTGAGAATGATATAAAGACAGCGAGAGATGGGGAGAGGATTTTAATATGTTTGCTGTCTCCCGGTTCCAATTGGGCCCCTCAGGACGTTGTGATATTTAAAAGTGACATGGCTGACCCTGCACATTTGCGATGTGTCATCATGCATCAACCGCAGAGGTGTGGATTAAAGCTCTCCCTAATGTTGTGTGCATTGGGATTTATATTTCCAATTAAGTCTGCAAATTATATGATCCATCCAGAGCTATGTGCAAGGGCCATTTTGGAAATGGGTGGCGGTGGTCTGTACCCCCCTCCCACCACCACTAATGGTAATATTGGAAATGCGATCCACTTTGTGGCAGGAATATTAATTTGCTTCACAAGTGTCCAATTACATTGTGCATTGTCACATTGTGACTCAAAGGGAATTGTCCAGCAAAACACATACAACTGAGCTATAGTGCACAGTGCAACAGTTCATTATGTTCATTATAAAATGCAACACAGGGTAAAGTTGTATTGTTTTCTGCAGGATATAGGAGCCCTAGCATGTAAAGATTACACAAGGCATGCCTCCGCCAGCTGTCCTGCGCTCTTATCTCAGCTCAGCTGGAAGCTAAATAGACATTGCTCTGCATGGAAAACTGGAACTTCAATATTCCTTGGACAAAAATAACCTTAAATACCAATATTACGATTAATACTATGACTGATACTCCTAATAAATCTTAAATTTGTCTAATATTAGTCTTATCATTCACGTTTTTTTTATTTTTGTTTACGGAATGTAATATTACTTTTATTCAACAAGAATGTGTTCAAAATACAAATTGATAGGAAAATACAATCAATCAATCAATCAATTAATTAATTTAAATAAATGCTGTTCATTTAAATATTCTGATTCTGAAAAAAAATCCAGAAAAATGTAAAATTCACAAAACAAAGCGGCAAAACTGTTTTCAACACTGAAAAGAATAAACATGTTTCTTGAGCAGCGAATCAGCATAGAAGAATGATTTCTAAAAAAATCACGTGACACTGAAGGCTGGATTTATTACTATGTATTAAAATAGAAAACATTTCTTATAATTGTAGTAACATCTCACAATATTAATGTTATTACTGTAACTTTATCCAAATACTGTAAATGCAGCTTTAGTGAGCATATAGGAGACTTCAAGCTAAAGAGTAAATAATAAAAAGTAATACACTGGAAGTATTCTTAGTAGTAGTATTACTCTTCTTATTAGTATTATTTTAATTTTTTTTATATTTTAATCACAATATTAATATTAGTTTAATTACTAGTCATTGTAATGTTATTTGTCCTCATATTATTATAATTATTATTAGCGTTGTAATATGAAGACCAACAACACTAATACTATTACCACCAATATTCAAATAAAACTGTGACTACTAAAACACAGTAATGGTGTGAGTACTGTCTTGGTCAGTCATTCCTGAACAAACTTTACCTGTCTTTTTCAATCAAGCATGCAAATATGGGCATGCCAAGACATGGCCAGTGTTTTGACAATTTCCTGTTTAATGAGACAGGGTTCGCATCAGTCCTTATCTGTGCAGATCCAGCATGCCAAGCACCCGGTTCAGACGTTAATTGCTTAAGGAATTGATAACAGTTATGAGGCCGGTCCGCCTGATAAACCCACATGTCCATCTGTCAAACCCGGCGCAGACCACGCACACACCTCTGACAGGAACACTGCTCCCCCCCATATCCTCAATGGTGTAAATTATTGATTTAACATGACAGCTATTGGAGATTGTGCTTGAATGCAGGGCTGAAGGAAAGGGGGGAAGTTTTCTGCTATTGCTGACCTATGACTGCAAAGCGTTTTTCTCAGAGGATGTTGAACCAAAGTGTTCAGTAGTCAGAGAGGAGGAAAGAAAAATGATGCTAGAAGAAGGAATGGGGTGTGAGGGAGAGGCTGGTCTCTGAGCGCTAAATATACAAACATGTTCACACATAGTTTGGTTAGTGAGAGTAACAACCAAATTCTAGAACTGAAGGACTCTGGACTGAACATTGCATTCTGTTAGTCTGTAACGACTGAACAGAAACACAGCCATATGTAAGGAAAAACAACAAGGGATTTTTGATAGCATTCAAGTCAGTTTCATTCAAATCTAAAATAATATTTAAAGGGATAGTTCACCTAAAAATGAAAATGATCCCATTATTTACTCACCCTCAAGACATTTTAGATGTATATGATTTTTTCTTCCAGACGATAAAGACAATAGGAGTTATGATTAAAAATGTACTGGCTCTTCCAAGCTTTATAATGGCAGTGAATGGCTGTTGAAATTCAATAGAACTCCGATAAAGTGTATCCATCCATCATGGAAAATGCTCCACATGACTCTAGGGTTAATAAAGCACTTCTGAAGCGAATCAATGAATTTGTGTAAGACATTTTTTTTCCAGTGGACGACATAGGACATAGGCCTTACTGAATCAGCCTAAATTCATTGATTCATACTATCAAAACCATTTATGTTGCTTAAATCAAGTAAAAATAGCAGTTGCAGGTTACCTCCATTTACAGTGTGTTTTCTGTAAGCTTGTGACTTAAATGTGACTTTAAAGGTGTCAAACGATTAGTCGCATCCAAAATAAGTTTTTTTTCCTTACATAATATGTTTGTGTACTGTGTATATTTATTGAGTATATATAAAAGCACATACATACATGATAAAGTTAGAAAATATTTACATGTATGTATTTATAATCATATTGGTTCCGATTCATTGCAATTAATCATTTGACAATAAGATATATATATATATATATATATATATATATATATATATATATATATATATATAGTAATCTCTCTCTCTATATACAATTTTTTATATACTTATACATTTTAATTAGACAATTAAAGAATTGTTAACAAAAATTTATTATATAACAGTTATATAAAAAAACTTGCACTTAATCTCACAAGGCTACCTACACACCAGGCCACCTTTCCAACTTATCCCAGTCATCTGGTCACTCTAGCAGCCAGAGCGGTGGGAGAAATGGCAAGAGGGCGGTTTTAAGAACAATAAATAATGTGAGAAGTATAAAAAGGATTTTTGGAAGAGTGAAAATGAAAGAGGGAGTGCAGAGACAGAGAGAGATTAGAAGGGGGAGGGAGAAAAGGAGTGATGGAGGAAGACAGCCTGAGGAGAGAGACCGAGGCAAAGTGAGAATTGAAACTTCTTCAATCTGACGGCGCGTGTCTCCCCGGGGTCCATTTTGATCTAAGCATATTTGAATGTAAATATAAGACCGGCTGCTTTTATTGAGTGGTGTCGGCACGGCACAGCTGATGACCACTGGCGCTGTCTGACACTCCGGCGAGATCCATCAGTGAGGAAATGCATTTATATGATGTGCCTCTCTCTACAATTATAGATAATTTATACACCTCCTGTTTACACCCATCTGTTTAAAATGTATAGCTTTTGTTCCCTTCTTATTCTTGAAATCTCTTGGGTCTGTAATGCTAGAGAGTTTGGTTTATAGAGTCTGATCCTTATAAAGAACGGCCAGCCTTCTGGTGATGGTCAGGACGGGCTGTAATTCATGAGTGAAAAGGGATCAGCTGTGCTCTTAAAGGCATAGTTCATCCAAAATCGCAAACATGAGTTCGAGTTGAAGTTGAGTTTTTAAGATCCAAAATGACAAAAAGCACCACAAATGTGATGAATTAACCAAAATTTTGATCACTGTTCACTGATATCCACCGTGGATGATTTGGGCATTTGTCTAATTTTTGAGTGAATCATTCTTTTGAGTCAAATCTTTTTAATGAACCAGTTCATCCAGTTTCCAATCCCAGTTTGAATCATTTGTTCAATGTTTTGTTCGATCAAACCGATTCGTTTCTTCACGTTACCACATTGACAACCTCAATGAAGTGAAATGTTTAACTTACATTGCTTTTTTCTCTCCTCACACAAATATATCTGACTTCTGTGATATTTTTTATTGTTTTTGATGCTTAAAACCTCCACTTCCTATTAGTTTCAGTCTTTCTTTAAAATGTATTATTTTATGTTCCATAGAATAGTGTGTGTGTGTTTGTGTGGATTATTCCTTTAAAAGTATGAAAAAGGTATTTCCACTCTTTTTGTTCAATGATTAAAAGACAATTACTCAAAAGAGAAAGTCGATTTAGGTGACATCTCATTAAATGTACATAGCAATTGCAGATGATGTTAATCTTTTAAGCAGGACGAATATTTCATTAATGTTTAAATAATGGAAGATTAAAGCATGCAAAATTTAAGGACCAAAACTCAAAGGCATATCAGTTTAAACTTCTAAATCTAAAACCATGCCAAAGCTTCAAAGATGGACAGCGACAGGAACATGATCAAACGTGTCAGGTGGACATCTTCGCATTTTGTCTCTGTTATTTAAAAGGCTCTCTATTTTCATCTAAACTCAAACTCTATTTGGGGATTTCTGTTTTCATGCCTTTCAAATGGTAATGGATCTCTTCAAAGTCTCTCTATCGCTCATTAGCAGCAGTTCAACATAAAACAGACTGTAACAGAGAGAAAAAGGATGAAGAATTTATTATTATATTTTTTTTTACCTGAAAATGGGATTTTCTGGTGCTAATATAAAGGATATATTATAAGGTCTTATTTAGCTGAAATTCATTGAATTTAGCAGTGTTTTCACCCCAGTGGCTGTAGAGGTATTTAATATTCTAAAATCTAGAGTAACGTCTGTATTAATGGTGCTTTCTAAGGCAAGCAATATTATTGCTGCTCATATTTAGGATATTTTAATAAAACTCTAACCCCAAGTATTAAATAGCAAGTACCTTTCCCACAGCATTTGCACTAAGTGATCAGTCTTGTTATATTTGCTTTGCAGATGAAATAATCTGATGAAATAAAGACTGAAAGAGGGATCTGAGCCATATCTGGCAACCAGCAACAATATTATGTCTGCCACTTTTGGTAAGCACCACTGGTAAGCAAACCGTTTTCATTGTTTTGATTAAATATACTCTTTATAAATGACATCCAGAACTAAGGGCCATATGAATATGAGAAGGATGGCAGCTGTGACATAGGTCCTCTAGGAGATGAAAGTTATTATTTGAGCGACAGCATTCGAACCAGAATCCCTCTACAGTTGACCTTCTCAAACGAGCGCCTGTAACCAAAACTATGCAAAAGAAGCTGAAAGAGAGAGAGGGGGGCGGATAAAGGGAAAGGGGAACAGATTGCCATCCGTCACAAAATAAACCCCCAGGTTTACCATGCAATCCTTGATTCTTAGCAACAGAAGTCACAATGTAGTTTCTGATGAGCACAGATTACGTAACAACATCTGGCTAATCCTCGACCTACAGGCACACGAGCATATTTTTTCTAATTAGATTTATTTACTGCTTTAGTTTGATTCGCCTTTATCCCTGGCATTTTGCTCCAGAAGCAGGTGTCATTAAACTTCTCGTTCCTGAGGAATGGATCCAAGATGATTTTTTATGAAGAAGAGACGGGGAGTGAGGGGATAACACATCAAGGGTGGCTTGCCTTGATCCTCGTAGCTTTGAGGGCTAGCGTGAGCCGTCAGCTGTGTGTCCTCTGTGATGCTGGATGGCAGAGAGGACATTTGCTCTTGTCTTTTTGATCTCAATCATGTGACAATTTATTTTTTAGATAAAGTCATCTCTCTCTCTCTCTCTATCTATCTATCTATCTATCTATCTATCTATCTATCTATCTATCTATCTATCTATCTATCTATCTATCTATCTATCATTCTGTGTATTGTTCTATCTGTCATTTTATCTATCTTATGTTCTGTCATTCTTTCACCCTCTGTCATTAAGTCATTCATTCTGTCTGTATGTTTATATATAAGCTGTATGTCCATCCATCTATCCTCTGGATAAGTCTTCACTCTGAAGTTTGCTGGAATGACATGACTGGATCATATTTATTGAGTCCTATTGAGCCACTTTCTTAATAAAAATGGAGCTAATCAGGGCTGGAGAAATTCACAGTTGACTGATTTACTTTGAGTTCAAATATTTGAATCCTTGATTTGAGTCCAACTTGTTTGGATTCTGACAAAGAGAAGATCCCACCCAGTGAAATCCAAGACACATGCAGATGTGATGAGAGAAGAAAGGAGGACAGTGATGGGAACCAGCGATGCTGACATAAAGATAAAACTCCTGCAGGTTGAAGTGTAATGGGAGGCCAATGAAGCCTTGATAGGTTCAATTTTATGGTTAAGAGGAATGTGAAAATGTATCCCAGTGGCCGACAGCTCGAGCAAACAGCTGTCTCCCCATCTCTGATTCCAATCGTCCATGAAAAAAAAAGAGGGGAAAAAAATACTGGCTTGCTCAGACCACCGTTGCATTCAAAGGTAGATAACGTTTGGGGAAAATAATAGCTTTCACGGCAGTGAATTTCACACATTAGCTCTGTGATGGAGGATAATCATCAGGAGCAAAAGTCAAAGAATTTGCACCTCTTGTCACGGAAGAACATGATTTTGTCCCTTTCTCTTTTCTCTTTGTTTTTCCTACGGTTTTAATGTGTCAGACAATAAGACAAAGTACAAAATATGTATGTTTCATCAGGGCACCCTGCAATGCATCTCTGATGAGCAGACGGCGACAAACGTGACCCATCCTGATTAAATACAAACTTTGGAGACATGAAACCTGGCAGGAGTAACTCACCAACTCCCTTGGCATCTTCTAATAAAGTCAGCCAAGCAGTCTGAGTGTGCCTGGCAAAGGGTCAAGGGTTGGCTAGTTTGCATAACCTCTTAATGCCTTCTTGAAACTACACAGTTTGCAGGTAAAAACATCTTACCACATTCTAAGTTATTATAGTTTTTTATTTAATTTTATTTTAACATTTTTTTTTTGTAGCTTAGATTTTGTTAGTTTTCACTTATTCATTGCAAATGTAAGTTTACTAAATTATATATATTTTTTTTCGTTTTGTTTTTGATTTAGTATTGTAGGGCTACCCAAGTTAATTCTCTGATACCTTTTGAATTTTTTGAATACCATTACATTTCTCTGCACAGTGTAGTGTTATTGCTATCTAGTGTTATTTTCATATTTTAATGCAGGTGGGTTGACAAAACTATAATATAATATAATATAATATAATATAATATAATATAATATAATATAATATAATATAATATAATATAATATAATATAATATAATTGTATAAAATTAAATATAATAAAAATTCCTATAAATATAATTTACAAAAAAATATTATTTTATTATTTTATTTTTTTCTAGTTTAAAAAAAATAATTTTACTTTTTTCAGTTAAAGAACATGTTTTCATTTAGTTTTTCTTAAGAATAATAATGCCTCCATTGATAATTGAATATTAACCATATATAGTGACAATTAGCAATTAATTAAATGAGTTCTGCAATCCCATTAGCAAATCATGTGTTTCTGGGTGCTAGGCTAGCAACTGCCACGGAGATGAATATGGATGCTAACGAACAGCTAGCTACAGGTATTATAGGCCTTCTTGGAGCACAAGAGCGTGGACAACTGGATTTGGGGCTCCAACATGGAGGGCTGGGGTGTGGTATGAGAGTCTTGTCAATAGAGCGCAGAGATAATTGTGTACACGAGAGTGAACAGTCTGTGTCTAGTCACGGAGTGAGATGCGAGCGACGTTTAAGTGTCCCTCTGCATCCACGTTTTACTCTCTCTGTCTGCCTCCATGTCCCCCCTGGCATCCACTGTCTAATTAAACGTGTCCTCCGGCAAGAAGCTGTCCACTTAACACCTTCAATTAGGAAGCACAGCTCCATCTATACACACTGATGTGAGAGAGGATGTGGCATTGTCACAGAAAGGGGAACTATTTTTAGTTTGTGTATCCGTGGTTGGGTTAGCGGGGAAGAAGGAGCAGGATGGGCCTATAAAAAGGAGTGTGTGTGCACATGTGCATGTAAGTGAGAGGTAGAACAAAGTGTGAGTGTGTTTGTGTGTATCTCTGCAGGACACAGAGTCTTGGTAATGCACCGCAGATCCCACTGAAAGTCTTGTGAATAATTGACAGGTCATTATTTATTATCAGAGGACCGGCGCTGTGTTGCTGTACATGGCCCTGCTTCGTTAAGTCAAAGTAAATGAGCGAATTCATGCTCCAATTACTCTCTGGTGAATTTGCTCTCTCGAGTCGCTCTACAGGAGGAACCGATCGCTGCAGCTGCTGCCGTAACCTTCAGCACAATTATTTACTATTATCGGCATTTAGGGAATCTGTATAACCTGCTTGTGAATGAATTTATTAGAAGACTTCCCGGCCTGTTTCTAGTTTGAACTGATATTTTGAGTACAAGGACAGTATTTCAGTTTTGCTGAAAAATGCAACCTGTTGAAAAATGAAAGGTAGAACTCACAAGTATCATTGATGAAATTAAGAAAATTAAGTCCAGCTCTATACCTTTTCATGTCACTTGGACCATTCACATTCGAATGAGCATGCTTTTTAATTAAAATTCCTGAATTTGAATTTGAATTAAAGTAGAAAACACAATGCAGATCTGCAAATTTATTTTTAAAGGAGCTGTATGTAAGAAATCTATTTCAATTAATCATAAAATGGCCTTAAGAAATCATTAAGACATTTAGAAATCCTGTTCATTTCAAATACTTATATCACTGACAACAGTAGTCTGGCCAGGATATTGTCATTTAAAAAGTGGACTTGCAGCCCTCAACTAATGTTGATGTTGTCATTTTGTGTTTTGGCCTGACGCGCCTCCCTCCACCTATCTACCAATCACGAAGTCAGTAGTGTTTCGGGAACTGTGTTGCCAGCTTTGCAGTACCAGTTTAGGCCACAATCCTACATACGGCTCCTTTGATGTAAGTAGAAGTAAATAAAACATTTCTTTTTAAAAAGTCACCTATATCAGTTTGTATTTAAGTTAAATGTACTTAATTTTTATTTGGGGGGGGGGGGGGGTTAAAGCTATTTTGTGTATTCTGAGTTATGGTTTTTACAATTTGGTATCTCGTCATTAAGGTAATTATGATATGGCGTGAATGCACCTTAAGTTTTGAAAAGTTTTTTTTTTTTATCATGGCCATTTATGATGTCATTAAGGGTAGAATTCCTTCTCCTGTCATTTCGGTAAAGAATGTTTTATAAACAAGGCCAAGTTTGACACTGGATTTGGACATAAGTTGATACTGAAATAGGGAACGGTCCCAGTGATAAAAGATCCCTGTCATGATTTGGATCAGCATGTGGTAAGTAAAACTGCATCAAATTTCTGTTTAGTTGGCGCGCAAGTGCTCATGGCTCTTTAGCTCCGCCCACAGCACGCCTCCAGGAGCTCGGCTGTTTTCAGAGAGAATCGTAAATCTTTCTTTTATAAATCTGATAAAACTAAAGATTCTTTGGAGATATGAATGATGCAATACTACTCTATAGGTACTCAAGAATAACATGAGATTGGGCATTTTATTACCTTGAATTTCTTTGAACTTTAATTCAGTAAATTCGCCTTCCTTCAGATTCCAGCTAGGTTAATTCAGTTTATAAATTGAAAGCGAGCCAACTGTTTGACCTCCAAATGAAAAGTGTTACATGTACAGCAGCATCATGGAAGTGCAGTTTTTACTTGGTTGCTAAGGAGCAAAAAAGCAGAAAGTGTTTGAGCTTGAACATAAAGTCCTAGCTATGGCTTAGATACATCAGAGAAAGAAAAAATTCCAGCTGAATGTGGGTGTACTAAACTTTACTGTCTCTATTTGTAAATGTAAATTAGAACTGAGACACCATGATAACAAGTTCCAGTCTCATATCGGGTACCTTAAGGTTTGACCTTCTCCTTCTCCCTTTGTTTCTAACTTGTTTCTTGTTGCTTTGTAAAGAAGACATCATTAGTGAGCTAAAGTCACATGTGAAAAAGTAAAACAACTACAAAAAAAAGGCTGTAGTCTTGCAGCCTGATCAATCTAGCTAGGCTGGTCTGAACTACAGTAAACTGGTTTAACCAACTAACACCAGCTAATCATGTTAGGTTGGTTAGTATCTCGTTAGCATTAGGTTTTATTAGCAGGGTGCATATGTTAGGTAAAATAAATGTCGGCTGTCCTTTGAAAGGTCAGTATCAAACAACCCTGATGCTAAGACCATTTTAAACCAGTCTAAGCTGTTTTTGCTGGTCTCCCAACCTGGTAATGTTAGTCTCACGCTGGTTTTAGAAAGATGATGCGAACTTTTTAGCTGATCAGGCTGGGAGAGTAACTGTCTGTCAGATAAACCCTGAGTTGGCTAGGCTGGGAGACCCTATTAAACAAACTAAGACTAAGAAATCAACATATGATGGTTTAAGTGGGCCTTTTCAGTAGAGAGGGTCGGAGTTGGAAATTGCTTGAACTTTGAGCATTGTTTTATGATGCTTAACCGCCATGTAACTATGTAGCAGCCACTTCACTCTATAGGGTTTAATACGTACATCGGGCAACTCTGACACGGGTCATGCGAAATGGTTTTTACTGGAAAAGGCATTAACTGCTTCCTGCATTATCTGGACCAGCATTGTAAAAAATACAGCATTTTAGCTTGATTTGAGCTAAAGAAGCTACACATTATTGAAAGTATACTTGACAGCTTTGGAGATTTCCGTCTTTCCCCAATCAAGTAGAAAGGAGCTGCCCTGGGGCAGCACCAAGATGGCCATCAAATGGATTGACTTGCTTAAAAACGAAGTAGAACTGCACCTGATAGCTTATTAGCATTCACTCAATCAACTTTTTGTCTTGTCTGCAGGTCCTAAGGCTCCCTGTGACTGATGGAAAGATGGAAACTTCTGGCAGGCACTGCACTCTGTTATATCTTGGCAACAGTGGACCTGAGGTTGCTGCGTCAGACCCAGCACCCTCTGCACACACTTTTGTCTGTCTAATTAACACCTGTGTGTGTCTGGCTCCCAGAAGCCCAGACACCTGTCCCCCAGTTCATAGAGCTGCTGTCAGCCCCGTAAGTGTGTCCGTGTGTATATACAGAAGTGTCTGTGTGGGTGGGTGGTAGATGGTCATCACACTTGAATCCATACAACTCTTGTTAAGTTTTGTAAGTCTGAGAAGAAAGTTAGCTATAAGTGTACCAGGGAGCGGAGGTGGGATCTGGACTGCATGAAAGCAAAGCTCTTTGTTTTTTGTCGTTTGCTTTATGGTGTTGTTTACTGTGTCTGAGCAGGAGTGATAAACAGAAATACTGAGCGCAGGAGGTGAGGAAAAACAGGAGAAGCACACATCACACTTTTGCTGTTTCCTCCATTGCAGAAAGAAAAGCTTGGGGGGGTTGGTGGGAATGGGAACATCGAAACACTACAGTATTTTTCCTTTCCTTTTTTTTATTCATGACTTATATTACTGTCCATTCTTGACCTTCTTTTTTTTGCCCTCTGCCAACCAATCTGGTCTTTCAAAGACTTGGCAAGATATGTCACACCCTGCAGTGAAAGAATATTTCTGTTTCAGATTTTTTTCCTTCAGATATTTGATGTGTTGAAGCTCATTTCTATACGTTGTTTAACCCAAGGAGGTCTGTAATACCTAGAAATCATTAGCATTGCCATTTATTTCAATGGCAGGACCCCCAGGAAGCATGTGAGCATTTGAAATCTGACATCTATCCTCATTGGCAGCTTTTTTCTTTTTTTTTGGCATGCCGATCCAATCTAAAAAAAAAAAAAAAAAACTCTAAAAATGTACTAAAATAAATGTATAATAAATAAAGTCCACTTAAAATGTCTAAAAGAATAATTGATGCAAGATTTACAAAATATACTTTCAAGTCTATACAGTACATTCTATTCAATCAAATATACATTCAAGTCTATGCAGGCTCTTATGCAGGGTTGCTTCTATTGACTGTTTTTACCGTAATACAAGCAACAATATACTGCTTTAAAAAAGACTGCTTATTTTATTTTATTTTATTTTATTTTTGCTGTGCATTTGTTTAGATATAATTTCAGCGTCAATCACTGACATTGACTATGATTGAATGATTTGAAAGATTCAGATTCTTTTTATTTGATCCTTATCAAAAGATTGTTAGTTTGTTGTTAATATCTCTCTTCTTTGTTTTCTCATCCTGGTTTAAACAATAGTATGTTGTAGTTATTTTATAATTTTGTTATACATGAGTAATCATTCTGGAATCACATTCAAATAATGTCATCACAGTGCTGACCGGATAAATATTTAGAAATAGGTCAAACATGTACTATGCTGAAAATTAAATATATGCTTTTAAATGGAGGAAGATGTTTTTTTCCCCTCCTTGCAGATGGTGTAGTTTTGGCATCTACTATGAGGGGCTAATGGGGTCATGTAAACCAGCCAAGATTGACCCCTTAATTTAACCCCCTTCATAACCTCTGATTCCCATGGTCTACTTTACTTTTAACTCACCTGCTTAACCACAATCCTTTTCACTCAAGTAGGCTGCACCCTGCAGACACAAGCTTTCATCTCCAGCCTCTGTTCTGAAGCGGCCTTCCCATCCGCTCACAAATTGAGTTATTGAGTTCACACTTCCTCCTCCTGTGCTCCAGCCTTCAGTCCACCATCCTGCTGAGAGTCACCATGACTGCTCAAATCCAGTTCTCGTCTCTGCTCCCGTGGACAGCAAGAGATTATGAGCGGCAGTGTATCAGCTGAGCGCTGCTGCTTTCGCCTGCGCCTGTGCCACAGCACAGAATGAATAATTTAAAGTGCCAGCTCGGGCATGCGACGCCGCCTTTTCTGGACTATTAGCTACACAAGCAGCATTAGGCTCATCGCTGAAACGTGGTGCAGTCTCTCTCTCCTCGACACAAGTTACATCGCATACAGACAAGGCCAAGCACTAACTTTCAAGGTGTCAGGCTCGATAGCAGATGATGATTTATGAAAAAAAAGAAAATTGGATTAAAGGACAAAGATTACAGGAATTGTAAAAGAAACACAGCTGAAATACAATATCAAAGTATATTATAAACCAAATTGGACCATAGGTGCGGAACAGTTTTTTTTTTATCATCATTGATATAGTTTATATTAATATTTTAATTATTATTTTTTAGAGTTATTCATTTTGTTCTCTCTCTCTCTATCACTTTTTATGTCCATATAGTCCTTTTTCAGTACTTAAAGTTTAACTTAAAAATTAAGAAATGCCTTGACCGCTTGCTAAAATAATAGTTTTAAAAATATTAATTTTATTTTATTTCCATCAATGAAAATATTTATTATTATTATTAATAAGTAAGTATACATTTAATTAAAACGTCTTTATTTACTCTAATTTTTTTAGAAAACTTGGGAAAAAATGTTCCAGCTGTTCTTTTTCCATACAAAGAAAATATTGTGCTAAATCATCAATGGACTTTAAAAACAGAGATTTGGAGTAAAAAATAAATTTCTGGGTGGACTTTAAATAAATGGATAGTGTGGTCTCATTGAATAGTATGTATAATATGCACTGAAATATTGCACACAAAAGTGGTGCAACTATTTAGTGAGTTTGTCCCAGAAAGTAATAGAGGAAGTAGGAACGAGTGTGAAAACCGGTGATGGAGTAGGTGTGAAGATGACGTGATGGCAAAGTAGAAATGCTAGCTTTAATGAAAGAGTGTGTTCAGGCTGAAGAGTGTAAGTCTGTCCGTGTGCTGACATTCGACATCCCCCTCTGTGACACCATCCTGTCAGAAAGAACAGGCTGAAGAAGGAGAGAGCAGGAGCACACGCCATGTTCACCCAGAAACAGGAAAAGAGAGACAAAAGTAGATCTGGTGAACATACAATCTTACATTTAAAGGAATAGCTCAGTCCAAAATGAATTTCTCTCATCATTTACTCACCTGCATGTCTTTGCAAACCTGTACGGCTTTCTTTGTACCATAGAAATTAGGAATTTGACAGAATGTTTGAAATATGTTACTGTAAATTGGCTAAGTTACTTTCAAAAAGTAATGAATTACTATTAGTAATTACATCATCAATATTGTATTTAAATTGCTTTACTAATTACTCTGTCTGAAAGGTAACTTAGTCACTCAATAAGTATCTTCATTTTTCAAATCGCGAATAAGGCTACATCTTAAAATCCCTATAAACCTTAATAGAAATTAAACTCTTTATTCTTTCAATTTGAGTCAAACAGAATAGTTTAGCCTTTAAGCTTAAAACAACTGCAATACTTAAAAATGTTTATAAAAAAATGGAATCTTTGGTTAACAAATAGAAATACACCGAATAACAACATATCTGTATAACAAAAAACTTTAAAAAAGATAAACAATACATTTCAGTTTGACAAGATATTCAGCAAAAGTCCAACTAAAATCTGTATAAATAAATTATATATAGAACAAATTACACAAATTATCTTCTCTGCTGAATAAAGCTGTCAGATTACGCTGTTCTTCTGAGGTAAATTCCTCATTGCTGGACTTATTTAAAAAAACTATGAAAATTGGACGAATCGAGAATTTTTTTAAATAAATGTTTTTGTATCTAGACGACGGTGTTTGTGAGCAGGTGACTGCAATGAGCTCAGATACGGGAAAGACTGTACCTCACGTAAGTTTCATAATCAAAAAATTCGTTTTCGATTTGAATTAGTTCATTTAAAAGTAGACGCAAGCTTTCTGTAGACACATTTCTCATGTCTCTACGTCAAATATTTGCTTTATAAGTAACTGTAATTAAATTACTTAAAAATGAGCAGTAATCCCTTACTTTACTTTTTCAGTGGATGAGTAATTTAATTACAGTAACGAGTTACATCCAACACTGAGCAGCACAAAATAGTAAAAACATTTTTTTTTTTTATTAATACAAAAATAAATTAAATAAAAAGATAATAATGAGCTTATTAGAATGATTATTGATCAAATACAGAATATGCAGCCTTGGTGAGCATATGAAATAACACCTTGTCAAATTCAAGTGACTTCACTTTTCATTCTGCTATATCTTCTTTTGAGTAGTAGGCAAAATGCATTTGGACAGACATGAGGGTGAGCAAATGAAGACGATTTTCATATTAATATTCAAGTGAAATATCCCTTTAAATGGGAGACTTGTTAAAAAATCTAGGTCCTTGAAAAGGTCGTGGAGTCTTTTAGTGAATCCTGGATAACAGTCCGTTGATTTCCTCCGACAAGCCTGATGTTTTTGACAGATTTCACTGACACAATTGGTTTTTCCCCCTCTGCAGGTTTGGCACTGACTGAAAGCTGGCAGACGCTCGGAACAAACCCGTTGTTTGTCAGAGGTGTCACACGATGAGAGCCCTGCATCCCTGTCCTCTCGCGCTCCTCATTTCCTCTTCAAGCAAAGCTTGTTTAGAGTGGGCGTCGGCCATGTGTGTGCGTGTGTGATAGGGAGCCTGAGGGATGTGAGTCGGCACGGCTCTCAGAGTAATTGAAAATGTGACCTGGAAAATGTTTGCCCAGCAGAGCATGAAAGTTACCTCCGGAGCGCCGGCTGAAACTCACCTGCGGTGCGGACTGGGAGGGCCTGGGAATGCTGGGATATCGGGCTGAGAGCCACTTTATCCCTGCAGAGCCATGCACACCGACGTCTCATGCATTATTCACAGCCTCTAAATAAGCACAGATCAGACCACTAAAACCCAACCTGCTGGCCCTTTCCTGAGGAGTACCTCTCTTACCACTGACCTCTGCAAGGGCATCGCAGATCTGTAAGTGAGCGAGTGTGTGTGTGTTGATGTGTGAAAGAGAAAAAGACAGGAGAGTTTAGATTGATGTTAAAATAAATATAGTGCATTTCATGTACTTTATAATGCGTTGTTTACGGGACTTTTTTGTTGTCTTTTTAGTAAAATGTTTACTATTGCATCTTGTATAGTTTAGCTTGTATAGTTTCTAGTTTAAAAATGATGATTTGGCTGTCAAGATAAATTGATAAAATCCAAATTATTATAAATGCAATTGTGGATAAAATTGATTACAAAATACCTTAAATGTGAATTAAAGAGGGACTTGAGTGCTATCTAGAGAATGGAATATAATAGAAACTTGGTGAGGGGCTTTTTCGACCCTTGGAACTGGTTAGCATTGTGCTAAAAACACTTTCACGAATTCGTCTGCACATTCAGTCTTATTGGATAATGGTAAACGAGCATGGCTTGCTGTTCTTGATGGAGGCTCAAACCCGAGGCTTGGCTTGAGATCCGAGTTCAATGCTCCCATTGTGGTACTACAAAGAATGAGAATGGCAGAAATAGAGGAGGAGATGGGGAGGTGGAGGGATGCAGGAAGAATGGTCGCTGGGACGGCGCAATGAATGCTGCTTATTTAAGCCCGTAACGATGATTTACAAGACTGAATGATTAGGCTCCTTCCAAACCTAAACTTCATTTTGCAACTACATGGCAATACCCTAACATTATGGCAGTGAGTTTTATAAGAGGAATAAGTTCAAGACATCTTCTAAAAGTAGAAGACCAATAGTTTAACCCCATTTTGTGTTTGTCTGACCTTGGACATGATGAAATTTCAGTGGTGAGGTTTTTGTCGAAGTGGAAAGCCAGAACACATCATTAATAGCTTTGGCGCATGAGCAGCTTAATATCTAATTGCCTTGTTTTGGCACGAAAAGAGCATCAGTCTGGCACGTCCGGTGGCATTCTAACCCCACACCTGGTCCACACACACCTATTGATTCGGCTAAAGAAGCAGACATGGGATTGATCCGTGTGCTCGCTCCCCAACTAGCATGCAAATCAGATCAAATCAGACACCGAGAGATGGAGAGAGAAAATTCTGGCAATCGCCTTCTCTGATCATACAGAATTTCGGTGAAAATCTAGTTTGGAATGAAATCACGCTCGGAAGCATCAGGCAAATCTGACTACAATTAATGGTGTGGATGAATGCAATCAAAGCATCACCTCTATCTCATATGACCAAGGTCCTCTGGGTCATTTTCATTACCCACTATAATTATTTCAAGAAATCTAATTAGCAAAAGGGGCTTTTGCCTGTTTTATTGAAAGAGACAAAGCAATGTCAAATCACAAAGATATCCGAGCAGTCATTTGCAGATGGTAGTCGAAAAGGGGGCGGGGCTCCACACTTCAGTAAGCTTTCTGTGTTTGTCGAAATCTCTGTCTTTCCAGTTTCTGTGTTTGTTTGAATGTCTTTTTTTCCTGGTGGGGAATGTTTGCAGTCATGTGTATGTAGGAGTGTGAAGCTGAATGCTTTTGAAGCGCTGCCGTCTGTGTTGGATGCAGACTGGCGAGCGTCTTTATTCCCAATCTCACGGCCCGGCAGTCATGTTGAGGGCTCGGTGATGAATTGGATGGCTGCTCTCTCTCCCTGAGTTTATCTTCTTCTCTCTCCCTCTCTCCTTGTTTCTCACCGTTCCTATCTGTCTCCCTCCCTCTTTTTGTTTCTTTTTTCCCCACTCTTGATCACTGAAGTGGAGGCTCTCTACAGGATGGAAACTGTCTCTCTCTCTCTCTCTCTCTCTCTCTCACACACACACACACACACACGCACAGAGATATCATGAATATGTAAGGGGTCCTTGCTGGAGTACATCCTAGTCCATGAGGGAAAGCCAATGCTGTCTTTCCACAGGCTCTCATGTGGGGGAACGCTGGAGGGAGAAGACAAAGACGGCTGGGCAAAACACAGGGTCTTCACCCCAGTTCTCCAGCCGGGTGTACAGTGCACAGTTTTACTCCAGATCTGACCCAAGTCTACCTGCTAAACCAACCAGGTTTGATTAGCCAGAACAGATTGGTTTACACTAGGCCTGAAATATTACAATTCACAAGTCAGCTTATTAATTAGTCAATCTGTTTAGCCCAGTCTTCTGAGAAAGCTGGTTGCTCAAGGAAGTCTTCACTATGTTCAAGGCACAACATTTGCTATTTACTTAATATATTGAGTTTCATACACCAAAAAAATATTTCAAAATGTATTTCAGGGCAAGAAAATACATTTATATTCTTATAGTTGCCTACAAATGGGCTTTATTCATTATTCCTTTTTTTATGTGTTATGGACAACAAATACATTTTTCTTCAAATGTATCATGTGAATGTATTTTCTTGGATTGAGATATATGGAGGGCAAAATATATTTGTAAGTGTTTAAAAATATATAATTAAAAACTATATATTTTCATAAACTAAATATACTAAAAATGGCCAAAAGTAAATTGTTAATATGTACACACACACACACATTATGCAATCAATGACATTTTAACATCTTTTACAGGACATATTTCTTGCTATACATTAAAAGTGTGTAATGTAAATAGCACTGGATTTGCCATTTTGTGATTTTGTTTTCATCTGTTTTTAAAACCAATTTCCAATTTTATATTGGTTGTAGAAACAGATGGTCCTGTCCCAAACTTACAACATCGGCTGGTAAAGATGCTTAAACATCCTGCAGTGTTTTGATGTTTCTGCATTTTTTTTGGGAGAAATCAACCTGTCAACTTCCAATGAAGTTCTCTCTACATATTAAACTGGGACAGAAAAGGTATTTTAATGAATAATTACACACATCACCTTTAAAGATTCAAATAAATATCCTACAGCATCCATATAGAGTGCATAAGTTGAGCGAACCGTTGCAGCGTTTCAGACATCAGCAGGGCACGACTCATTGGTTTCACTGGTGAGTCGCTATGGATAAAAGCATCTGGCAAATGAATAAATGCAAATAAATTTAAATATAGATGTGCTATGAAGTGTCATACATGCCTTGGGAACTTCAGAAACTTCTGCTGATAACTTTAGATGTACTAAATCTTGCAATCACGATTCTGCATCAGAGGTTCTCCATTATGTCTTGACCCCCACAGAGCCTGTCCTCCTTCTCCCTGCAGGAGGCCATTTGCATAGGTCACGATATTTTATAACGAATGTTCTCGTATTGCTAACTCCCTTCATCATTTTCGTGTAGCATGAGTATGAGTCAGCTGAGATTCCAAAAGCAGACTCATTTGCAAGCTTCATATTAATCGCCCTTATTCGCGCACCATTGACCTTCTGTGGTCAGGTGGAGATGAGGGAAAGCAATAATGTTTAGCGGAGGGTAAACCCATAACAGAACCTGATTATGACTTGGAGAAGAACTTGGAGTGGGTCTCTCCATACAGAGACTTGAGAATGAGAAGCGAGACAATTTGCATTCCAATTTTCAGACAAACCTTTGAGACAAAAGAAAATCTCACGTCCGTGATTCATCGTCCCCTCTGACTCTGAGAATGTGTCTGAACTTGGTGACACTACATGGAGCCCAGATCATTTTCTATGTATGCATTGTTTTAGTATAGACTTACTATTTTAAATCATAGATTAACAAAATATTGGTTTGAGCATTGTTGTAGTACACTATTGCCTTATTTGAAGGCTTTATGTAGAAATGCAGCTGTTCATCCAAATATGAATGCTTCCATATCTCATTCATTTGAATGTTTATTGTCATGTTATGACTGAACACATGACATGCAACTGTCAATGATATCATGTTATACAGCCTGACTTGTTGCATTTACAGAAGCCATTGTGAAATGGATGCAGACAGTGGGTTTCTGGGAAAAACAAAAGAAGGAAAGGAAGCTAATGGCTTCGAAACAACATGAGGGTGCGTGAATAATGAGTAAATTACTATTTATGTCATTAATAGAACAAAAAACTCAAAGGATAATAACCCAGGTTCACAGAAAAATGTTTTGAAGTTTTCAAGTAAAAAACAAAAATCATTCATTTTTAAAATGTAATGCAATTTGTTGTTAAATCTCATTTATAAACTTTTTTTTAAAATAAAGCTGTATTCATAAACTCTTTCTTGAATACAAGGTTGTTGTTTTTTTATGCTAGCACAGCTGGCTTTGTGCAATGATTTTAACTTGCAGTTTATTCTTAAAATAAGTGAACAATTCTGCCAACCAAGTAAGACAAACATGCTTGTATTAAGACTATTATGAAAAGTCTATTTAGCACTATTTTATTTCTTTATTTCTTTGACTAAGTCTTTTTTTTATAACTTCATTAGCTACTTTGGGACCCATAACAGCCCATCACTCTATTAAATGTCACTTTTGTTGAATTAGAGGTTGAATTCCTCTCCTGTCCTCGCAGCTGTACCCCTGTGGAATTCATTTTGGGTTCTTTAGACCAGAACTGAGGCACAATGACAAAGCCAAAGCTAGTGAAACTCCTCAGAGTGGTTCGGCTCACACTCCGCTCTTTAATTAGTGCATTAGCATCTCATTTTCATTAAGGTGATGTATGCCTCACTGAACGACTGCCGAGAGGTGGGCGTGGGGTGTAGTGCCTATGCATTTTTAGTGGTGTTTAGCCCCTTGACTCGCCACCTGGCCCATCAATCACGAGAGCGGGGGCCGGCTTTACATGGCCTGCCTCCGATCTTCATCTTAGCAGCGTGGAGCAGTAAAATCTACATCATCATTACTGTAAGCCTTTACCATTAAAATCCCAGCCTCATCTGGGCCAGCCTGTGTTTGAACTGCATTTAAAGGAATAGTTCACTCAAAAATACAGTTTTAAACATCTGTGAACTTGAAATACAGTACACAAATGGTTTTGAAACAAAATGATGATACTTGTATGCTTCCTAATTAATTGCAATTGCATCATAAAGAATGACCACACCATCTCTTGACCTTTGGAGAGAGAGAAAAAAAAAGTCATACAGGTTTCAGGAGACACGAGTGTGGACAGATCATTTTTGTGAACTGTCTTTTTAAGAATAAAAAAAGTGTGTGAAATGTTCGCAGTTTTAGAGTGAAAGACCAAGTTTAATGGTGCTTCAAAGAAATAATCTGTTAAAGCGTCAGATTAAACAGTTTTTCAATTATCAGGTAGTGTGGAACTGATTATCTGCAGTCTGATCTGATTATAAAAAAAAACAAAAAAAACATTTAAGTTTAAAATTAGCTTTCCGTTAAAGCCACTCGGTGGCGGGGAGAGTGTCAGAAGGACTCCCCAAATGATACAGTAACGCGTCTTTGTGAAATGATGTGAATTTAATTAAAAGATAATGTTGTCTTTCTTTTTCTTTTTTTTGCAAGATACTGGACCTCCTACCTCTTTCCCCTTTGGAATCACTTTGTGTAATTATACTGTGTGGGAGGCGGTAATAGGCTGTCAAGGGCTAAATATTTGGCATATAGAAGGACCTGGGTTGAGCACAGTTGCACAGGTCTGTATGCTGCATCTATAGTGTCATCAGTGCTCTGCTGCACTGATAAACTGAATTGAAACATCTTTAATTCTAATGACATTCTAATGTTAATGGAGTCTTAGCCACACACATACACACAAACACATATCATTGTATTTTTTAGGTCATATATGCACACATACCATTCAAAGTTCTGGGGTCTGTGAGTTAATTTAATGTTTTTGAAAATGTTTCTAATATATATATATATTTCTCTTTCTATTTTTATTTTACATGCTAATTTATTACTGGCAAAGCTGAATTTTCAGCTTACATTATTAATTTTGAAAACAATTGTGGTAATGTTTTTGTGGAAATCATGATACATTTATTTTACTCAAGATTCTTAGATGAATTGAAACTATAGAAACTGTTTCAGCCATGGAAAAAGAAAAAAAAGATAATTGTTACTTATCTTACAATTCTGAGTACATACACACTCGCACAGTCACACACAAAAGAGGAAAAACAGTTACAATCATCTACAGTATGAAAATGTTTATTCTGTAGAAAAAAAAAACTGAATTACGAGATTTCACAGAATTACAGGTTTACTGTATACTGTATCTCACAATTCTTAATTCTAAGAAAAGGAAATTGACTGAAGTGACTCAAAAGTAACTTTTTATTTATTTATTTATTTAAAAGGGGTGGTTGATTGCGATTTTACTTTTTTTTAATGTTAGTTAGTGTGTAATGTTGCTGTTTAAGCATAAACAATAAATGCAAAGTTGCGGCTCTGAAAGTCCAATGCAGTCTTTTAAAATTCTGGCAGTTTAATTCAAAAATGGCTCATAGGGACTACAAGTTACTTGTTACTACGCTGAGGTGAGGGTGGGACAATCACAATACACTGGGACAGCTTACCAATCTGAGCCCATCACGTATTTCTGAGGGAGGGTCTTCTTAAAACCAGGAAATGATCAGTGTGTTTATAGGAGAAGGTACTTACTTTATGAAGCATTGACACGTTAGACTGCACCCCATAAACACAGTCAAGCCTAGAAAAAAAGCAGTCAACCACCCCTCGAAAATCTGTTGCGAAAATAAGCTTTAATTTCAAAAGAACTGCATTTATTTAAAATATATTTTTAAATTTTTTCACATTTTAACAGTGTGAAAAATGTTATCCCATTTTTATTTAATGCATGCTTCATCAAAATACATTTCTTCAAACATGCCTCAGAAATACCAATATTTACAAAAATAATGCTGACCCAATATTAAACTATTTAATGAATTAAAACAAATGAATAATTTGCCACAAAATCTTCCGTGAACATTTTTGAGCGAAGAAAGCTGCATAACGCCATCATACTCTCAAGTGTCAAGACAAGGAGGGATCACAAAACAATGACACAGTATAGGAAAATTTATGAGTGAATAAAGGTCACAAAAAAATTATCATATTCACAATGTTTCTTAATTTTATACTGACAGCACAATCCTCACAATTATATATCATGAATATTCAATCCATCACCCAACCCTGGTTGGCTAAAAGTCATAACGTACCTCACACAGAGAATCTCAAACTCTTTTAATGAATATGGTTTTAGCATAGAAAATATTGTTGGATTTAATAGAATTCCATGACGGCGCACCGGTTATCTGCTTCACAGCAGATGCAGCACCACCAGGACACTTGATGAACACTTGAAAGGGAAGCCGGCCTCAGAAGTGGGTTCTGCTAGCGCCTCTGACGGATGACTTCAAAGACACCGCTATACAACATGACAGGCCGCGGACACCGAGCCCTTTGAGTCCAATTCCAGTTTAGAGAGAAATTTACTGTCTATTTCCAAATTATTTTTTTATCTTCTGAGATTTGCTTTTACTGTACATCTGTGCTGCTGTTGCCTGGAACGGCTGATGTGTTTATACCGAGGCTGATTTTTATGCTATTTTGGCAGCTGTGGATATCAAGCGCTTTGATTTCAGGGGAGTTCTAAAGGAATACCGACCATAAGCCCTGAAGGTAGAAGTTGTTTATTTGCTCAGATATATATTAATCTAATCAACTTGCCTCCTGTGCAGCCAGCGCAGAATTCAGATTGGCTGCATGGACGGAGAGGCTGTATTTTTGCTAAAATAAAATGAAATAAATCAGACGGCTACCAGCTGAGCTATTTAAATTCAATAGCGGGATTTATGTCTGCAGTAGAGATGAGTTTGATTGTATATTGTTGGGCTTATGAAGACCTTTCAAGGACAGCGGAAGGCATAATTTACGCCAAATAAAACAAAGGCTGTATTTGAAATATAGGTGCAGAACTGGAGATGCTCTTTGCTTGTTTAGCGAAAGTTTCTGAAAAGAATACAAATACAAAAAGAATACAAATCAAATCTATCTGTCTATCCATTCATCCTTCAACTTTTTCATTTTATTGTTCTATTTATCTATTGTTCTCTCTGTTGTTCTGTCTGTCTCTGTCCTCCCTGTATCTGTCATCTGTCTATCGTTCGTTCTGTTGTTCCATCCATCCAACCATCTTTCCATTGTTTGTCATTCTACCCTTTTGTCATCCATCCCTCCATCCATCCATCCATCCATCCATCCATCCATCCATCCATCCATCCATCAGTTCATCCATCTAACTGTCCATCCATTCATCCATCCGTACAGCCATCCATCCCTCCGTCCCTACATCCTTCATCCATCCATCCATCTGTCCAATTCGTCCGTCCGTCCATCCATCCATCCATCCATCCATCCATCCATCCATCCATCAGTCCATCCATCCAACTGTCCATCCATTCATCCATTCATCCATCCATACAGCCATCCATCCCTCCGTCCCTACATCCTTCATCCATCCATCCATCTGTCCAATTCGTCCGTCCGTCCATCCATCCATCCATCAGTCCATCCATCCAACTGTCCATCCATTCGTCCATCCGTACATCCATCCATCCATCCATCCATCCATCCGTACATCCATCTGTCCATCCGTCCGTCCGTCCATCCATCTATCATCTGTTGTACTATTGTTATATCTATCCATCCATCCATCCATCCATCATCTGTTGTTCTTTTGTTATATCTGTCCATTCATCCATTTGTTCTATTGTTCTATCTATCCTTTTTTTTCTGTCTCAGTTCAGGTCTCTTTTTGCAGTGGAACAAAGGCCTGAAACGCTTTCTTTTGAGACTGGAAAGTTTTTTGGCTGAGTCATCCAACTTGTCCTGGGGAAGTAAGTCAGAGAATTCTTTGTTTTTGCATTAGTGTGGATGGGATACATGGATACACGTGTACATATCTGTGTGTCTGTCAAATATGACTTATTAAAATGAAATTACTCAGCTCTCTGACCCATGGCAAATAGCACAAGCTGCAATTTGTCTAACAGTTGAGCTGTGAACAAAATCTGATTGGCAATAATTTAGCTTTACCTTTGCTATACCCTGTGCCGCCCCATCCCCCAGCGCCTGTGCCATCCGAGTGCGTGTGAGTGTGTGTTTGCGCTCACATGGAGGAGAAACATGGCAGATAGGAGCTGGGGGTCACTGAGCCAAGCTGTGTGATGATGGCAAGTCTCCGGGGGCTGATGGGAAATGTAAATGCTGACGGCTCTTCTCAGATGAAGGCTAGGAGAGGAGGAGGCTGAAGAGGAAGGTGGTGATGAAGGATGTTTGTGTGTGTGTGTGGGTGGGTGGGGTGGTGGTAGTGTTCATCGAGGCACAACAATTCCACAGGGCTGTGTTTTCACTGTGTTGACAGCCACCTGCCATCCCGTCTCTGTTTCTCTCTATCTCACACACACTTACACACACTAATCTCAGATTGCTGTGGTTTGGAGAAAGTTGCTGATAGATGTTAGTGCTTAGACTGAAACTAATTTTAGACAAACATTTAAACAGGTTAAAGGGGTTTAGGAAAGTGACAAAGCATGGATGGGACTATTTTGTTCTGAATATTTCACATATAATTGTGATTTCAATTTAGTAATTTTACACATTAGAATGTGCAGTTCATCTAATCCGAAAAAAAAGATGATCAAATCAAAATTTAGAGTTTGAATCTGTTTTATATCTATTTTGTGTCTATTAATGTGATATATGTTGATGTTTTTCAAAGGATAAATTTATTTACTCATACGTAGTAATAATAATATTTTATTTAATAATATATATTTATAATAATAATAATAATAATAATAATAATAAATCCATCATTATCATGCACTAACCATTAAAATTGTTTTAACTTACATTAAAACTGTTTTAACTTAAAACAATACATTTACACATTAGTGTGTGATGTTAATATATATATATATATATATAACATAACATCCGCTTTTATTAAAACATTTTTATTAATGCATGTATTATCTATTAGTTAATGCACTGTGAACTAACATGAGCATTTTTATTAACTAACATTAACAAAGGTTAATAAACGCTGTAAAAAATATATTGTTACATTGATTAATGTTAACAAACGATACCTTATTGAACAGTTATATTATGATATTTCCATGGTACTCCAATTATGGAATATCTGTATGTATCATTGTCATAGCACTGTCCATACGACAAGTCATACTGTCTTACTTTTTTTGTATGTGTATTATTGACAGTAATAAGGCAGTTTTTGGCTTCCCCTTCCTCTCGCTGATTTGATATGCTGACACACTCCTTGTGTTTACATTCCTGTTGATGATTTGAGAATAAAATCAGTACACATATTTTTCTCGGAGCATGAAAAGTTCAATGAAAGAAGCAGAGGAGAGGGGTAGTGGATATGGGGAAGAGAATGGGAGTGATGAAAGAGAGTGAGAAAAGCAGACGATGGGCTTGCAGTAGCTCTAGACAGGTTGATGTAGCTTCTGCAATGAACATCTCATAAAAAGTGCTATCCTTGGGCCTTAAGAAGATATTCTATCTCCTCCTGCTAACGGCAAGGCCTGAAATCACCCTCTCCATCAACGTCAGGGCTTTCTTGGTACATACACTAGTGCTGCGCCCCAAACAAAAGACAATACCTCATCTGTGGCTCTCAACACAGAAATGTTGGTGTAAAGTCAACATGAAATTAAAATGGACTCATTCTTGATCTTTTAGCGAATTATTTATTGGTCTTGCTACAATATATGTATTCCCCCCCCCATTTTTGAATATCCTGTTTCACACAGAAATGTCGCATTACAAAAAAGTGCTGCTACCACCAATTCATGCAGTTGTTTTATTAATTATAATTCATTAATTATAAATGATTGTCTTCAAAGATTTGCTTAGTCTTGTGAACTGATTTTTACTGTCACAAAATACAATGTATTCTAAAACAACCACAACAACAAAAACGTAGAAGTTACACTTGTATTTATTTTTTTAAATAAACTGTCACGAGTGTTTTTATTTGATTGTATTATTTGTATACTATAGTATTTATTTACATTTTAAATGACCTTTTTGTATTTAAATATTTTTTATGCTTCAGTTATTTGGTAATGTGTTCTTTTTATATTTATTTGTAAAACGCTTTTATTTAATTGTATTTGTTTGTTATATGATTGTAATTGTCACTTTCTATTTAGCTTTGGCTTTGTATATCAGTTTAAAGTTTTTAGCTCTTCAGTTTGCACTTATTTATTAAGTTCGTTTTCATATTTATATACTTTTTATTCATTTGATTTTCAGTTTTGATCACCTGAGACTTTGCAGCGAAGAAAATGCGATATCCAAAATCCTCTCAATCACCCCTTGCTTAAAAGGCGAATCGCCAACGCTCGGTGAGTCCCAGCTAAGCTAGTGTCTTTCATGCCCTGGTAGCTGTAGCTTGAGTTCTCCGATGTTAGCATCCTTTCTCACAGTGTGTGAGGGATTTGCAAAGGCATTTTATTACCTTGGTGAAAATGGTAGGGTGTTCTGGAGGCCGTGCTATTGCATGCGCTCTGATGTCCAAAGGAATAACAGCAGTAGCTCAACCCTGGAGGAGCTCAGAATGATGAAAGCCATGTCATTCACAGGATCTGATGAAAACTGCTCCTTCTACAGCTGCCCACAGACCTGCACACTGCCATTTTACCACAGAAACATAACCATTATGACAGGTTTCTGAATCTGTGTTTGTTTTGTTCCAGTGATGGGCATATTCAGTGATACAGAACGGGGCTTATTGTACAATGGTAATATTTTTCACCATTATGGTCCCTTCCTTGGACCTATAAATAGGTCTGCACATATTCCATCCATCATTGATCTTAGGAGACACTGTATGCCAAAGTCTCATCACAGAAAACTGAAATTTCACCCTCAGCTAATGGAAATTTAAGTCGCCACCTAACTCCATAAAGTTTCAAATCTGCGCAGCATGGGCAAGACCCGCAGGAAATGGCTTCAGATGTCATTTATTTTACAGTTCTCATTTTCATCTGTCTCCTTTCTTACTTCCCCCTCTCTCCATATCTTTTCATGATGTTTGCTGTCATTGGCGCTTGCCTGAGTGGTCGTGTTGTGGAAATATTGAATTCTCTTTTCTGTCTGGCATCTTTACAACAGCCTCCTCCTTCCAAATTCACCCAAGTTAAGTTTGGGTTTCTGTCAAAGTTAGGACTTTCTATTGACTTCTCTTTTATGAGCTAATGATATTTCTTAACCTTAAGTATGTCTTTTAACCCAAACCACACACTTGTAATTTTTTTTCCAATTTTACTTTATATTATTTACAAAAGTGTTTTCTATTAAAGAGTAAAGAAGATACCGTTATTTATTTTAACTACAACTGCAACTGTATCTTCTAATTGTTTTACAGTTGCGACTTTATTTCTTGCAATTGTGACTTAAAATCTAAAAAGTGTTATTTTCCATCTCAAAAGCTTTTTTCACAATTGCAGCTATTTCATCTTAAAATGATTGCCTTGTATCTTACAAATTTGACCTTATTTCTTATTATTGCAACCTTATTCCTTGTAATTGCGATTTTTGTTTCAATGTGTCTTTTACCTCAAACCTCAAACCCCAAACACCATTCTTTTTTTTTTTTTTTAAGTGGTTTCTATTAAAGCCTGTTCAGGGTAAACAATATACAGATATTTATATATTTCTAGTGGCAACTGTTTTCCTGCTAATGGAGACATTTTTAATTGCGACTTTATTTCTTGTAATTGCAAAAGTATTATTTTCCATATCATATTTTTCAATCGTAATTGCAACTGTCTTAAAACCCTTACTTTACATGTTAAAAATGTAGCTTAATTTTCTTTGTTGCAACTTTGTTTCTTGTAATTGTGATTTTTGTTTCCTGTAATTGCAATGTATCTCTTACCTTAAACCACACTCTTTTTTGTAGTTTAAATTTTTATTCTCTGTTTACAAAGCTGTTTTCTATTAAAGTTTGTTTCTGTCTCAGAGTGGACAATATACAGTTATTTCTTCTAATTGTATTAACAGATATATATTTTTTAAACTGGGACTATATTTCTTGTAATTGCAGCATACGATTCAAAAGATTAATTTCCCCCTCACAATTGCAATTTTATATTCTTAAAATTGTTACCTTGAATATTTCTCAGTGTGACCGTTTTCAATTTATTTATTTATTTTTTCATTTTCCACTCTTTTTTCTGGACACATTTGGTCCGCACAATGTAGCCTTTTCTCAAAAAAAGAAAATCAAATAATTTTAAGGGTTCCGAGAAAAAATGACAGCTTATATATATGACAAAAACATATTGTTTGTTTCGTCTGAATTGTCTGAATATGAAAAGCATTTAAATCCAGACATTTTTATATAAATATTTGCAGAGGCTTTATGGTTCTTTCTGCCTGAAGCGTCACTGAAATCAATTGTGTCAAATGTCTTAAAGTGGCAGATGAAAGACTATGCAGCCAACCGCCTGAATAACATAAACACATTAAAATATAAGTTATGTTTGCCTGAATAACACTCTGACATTCTTCCCGCTTTTGAGAGAAATGCATCTGCCACACCATACAAAACTATTTATCTTAAACATCTATGCTGCCATCTCCCATATACCCCCATATTGTGTGTGTGAATATGACCAGAAACGCTGCCCAGGTCAGTGTTTATGAGCCCGTGACCTCAGGACATGACCTTTTAGTGCAATACAAGCCTATCACCAAAGCCACCTGTATCAAGCTCCCTGGTCTGTGTCTCTTTAGCCATGTAGACAGCAGGCTCGCTTGTATGCAGGATACCTGTGTAAGGTAATTAAATCCATTAGAGTGTGATTAAGGCCTGTCAGGTGCAGCACAGATGATAAGAGTGGCAGTGTTAATAGACTAAAGCTCGGGGAGGAGGCCCAGGATAGCGGCCCGATCCGTCTTTATATCCACCTGATGTCTTTTCCAATTACTCTCCAACTTCTGTTTGCTTGTGTCCTCACGCTCATCCACACAGAACGCCGCATGACCTTTCACCGAAAGAAAAGCCCACGCACGGATACTCTTGTACAAACAAACAAACATTTTTCTTTTCCCCATTAAACATGAGAACGGCAGATCAAACTCTAAAACAAACTTCAACAAAATGCCTCATATTCCAGTCTTATTGCAAACTTGGACTCACATCTTTTCTTTTTCCATTTTCCGGCACTGTTTCCATACTAAATGGACAAGAATGGTGCATCAAATTGTTCTGCCTGTCAAGGGATGCTATTTTTTTCCCTAAATGATCAGGGGCTGAATTTACATCATATTATGCCAATTATTAACATATTGCTAACATATTATGATTGCACTTTTTTTTAGAGTATGTGTACTTCCATGTGCTTATAGTGTACTTGTATTTATCAAAGAAAGTTCTGGTAATACAAGGTAACTACATGGGGTAGGGGTAGGTTCAGGGTTAGTACCTAGTTATTACATAGTTATTGTAATTCCTTAATAAGTACATAGTATGCACATAAGGAACAGGACTGTAAAATAAAGTGCTACCCATATTATTATGCTTATTATTAACATATTATTACATTATTACATGGGAACCACCATGTAGAGCACCTTAGCAGCTGCAAAGAAACACCCTGGCAACCACCCACTGTGCTTCATTTAAGTGCAAATTCCTTCTAATATTTTGTATTATTGGAATGCATGGGAATGCACTGGAAGGATGTGCCTCCAATTTCTTAGTACCACCTGAGATTGCACATAATATATATATATATATATATATATATATTATATATATATATATTATATTATATATATAAAAGCATGAGATGTGGCCTTTTTATCTACTAAATAAAGATAGCTGCAGAGGCCAGGCCAGAGAGGAGAAAACTTTAGTGCTTTATAAACCCCCCACCTCCAGAGCCTCAAAAGGGAAGGCAGGGGGAAAGAAAAAAGAAAAAAAGAAAGCTTATTATCTTGATCAGCTGCTTCTTAGCTGACACATAGGAACACTTTACTGAAGATAAGGTCTAATCTGGCTTACTGAAAAAATGCACTTGTTTATTTATTTATATATTTAGCTATCTGCTCCTTCAAGGTTACGCAGCTGAGGTGGGTCAGGGAGACAGGGAGTTTCTCTTCCATCTCTGTTTTTTCAGTCCTTCACTTGCTTGTTTTATTTAGCCTTTAATATTACCTTTATTCTAATGGCGAGCTTCCTTTTTATACTTAAAAGTTCTGCCCTAAAGTAGCTGCATGGCAAAT